>NW_026005640.1:193772-243290 GCF_001458135.2 Marmota marmota marmota | reverse complement strand
ACATTACACATTGCCTTAACCCTGGGCCTAAACCAACACAAATCCTATCCTAATCCGAGGCCTAACCTACCCTAAGCATAACCTTAAGCCGAAAGGTAGCCCTAACCCTAAACATAACCCTAGCCCTATTTCTAAACATAAACTTAACCCTAGCCCTAATCCTAAATTTAACCTTAGTACTAACCCTAGCTCTAACACTAACATTACCCTAACCCTAACCATAACCCTAATAATAACCCTAGCCCTAAACCTAACCCTATTGCTAACCCTAATCATAAACCTAATCCTTGATCTAACACTTAACCTAACCCTTGCCATAAACTTAACCCTAAACCTTACCATGAATAAAAACTAAATCTATCCCTAAACCTAAATTTAACCATAACCTAAACTTAACACTAAACCTAGTCTTATATCTAATCCAATACATTACTCAAACACTAACCCTAACTCTAAATAAACCCCTAGCACTTACCCTAACCCTAATGATAACCATAACCATAACGGTAACCTATACCTAACACTAAACCTAATACTACCCGTAGCCCTAACTGTAGCTTGAACCCTAACCCTTAGCTTAACCCTAACCTTAGCCCTAGCCCTAACCATAATCCTCACTCTAACCCTTACTCTAACATTAAACCTAGCCCTAATCCTAACCCTAACCCTAAACCTAACACTAGAATTAAGACTAACTAAAATTCTCACACAAGACCTGTCCCTACTTCTAACCCTATCCATTACCATAACCCTAACCCTAGCCCTAACACTAGTCATAACCCTTGCACTATCCTTAGCCCTAGCACTAACTCTAGGTCGAAACCTATCTCTAAAACTACCCCTAAACTGATGCCTCAGCCTAACCCTGAAACTAGCTCTAACCCTAATGCTAATCTTAAAATTATCCCTAACCTTAGACCTAGACCTAAAACAAAACTGAGCCATACCCCTAACACTATCCATTACCCTAGACCAAACGCTAACCCTACAAAAGCCCCAACCCTTGCCCTAATTTGAAACCTAACCCTAACAATAAAACTAATCATGACCCTGACTCATATCCAAACACAAAACCTAGCTCTAAACATCACCCAAAACTTAAACCTAACCCTAACACTAAACATAGCCCTAAACTTAACCAAAAAACTAACCCTAATCATAACCCTATTTATTACAATAGACATATCCATAACACTAGCCTTAACCCTAATCAAAACTAGCCCTAATCCAAGCCTTACACGAGCTTTAACCCTAAACCTAACTCTAATCCTAGTCCTAACCCTAGCTCTAACCCTATCACTTACCCTAAGTCATACCCTCACCCTAATGCTAACTGTATTGTTAGCACTATTCCTTAGCCTAACCAAAACATAACCCTATAACTAGTCCTAACCCTAGCCTTCATTCTAGATCTAACCATAACCCAAACCCTAACCCTATCCCTGACCATTATTCTGACCCTAACACTAATCTTAGGTGTAAATCTAAACCTCTCCCTAAACCAAACACAAACACTATCCCTACTGGTAACCTTATACCTAAACCTAACCCTAACAATAGGCCTAGACCTAAACCTAATACTAAATCAAGCCATAAATATAGTTCTAGTCCTTAAGACAAACTAGATGTAGCCTTAACAACAAACCTTCACCTAACCCAAACTCTAGCCCTACCTCTAGATCTAACCCTAGTCCTACTAGTCCTAGGGCTTTAACCCTAACCATTACCCTACTCGAACATTGTCCCTGACACTAACACTAACCCTAGCTCTAAACTTCACCCTAATCATAAAACTAATGCTAAAACTACACCTAGCCCTAACATTAACCATGAAACTAGACTTCATCATTACACTAGTTCTTAAATTAGCCATAGCCCTAACCTATAGCAAAACCTAGCCCTAAACCAAGCCCTTCCTTAGCTTTAAGCCTAAAGGTAACCTTAACAATAACCCTAGCCAAACTATAACCCTAAGCCTAACCCTAGACCAAATCCTAACCATAACCCTAGCCCTAAACCTAGCTCTAACCATATTCATTATCCTAACTTAACTATAATCTAAATCTTATAATCTAAATAATATAATCTTATATATTAATATAATCTTATATATAATATAATATAAATATTATATAAATAAATATAATAAATATTATATTATATAAATAATATAATCTTATATAATAATATAATCTTATAATCTAAATCTTAACTATAAACTAAACCTAGGTGGAACCCTAATCCTAGCACTAGACTTAACAGTATCCATTAACCTAACCTAACCTGAACCCTAAACCCAACTGTGTCATTACCTGATCCCTAAACATAAGACTATTTTGAGCCCTAAACCTTAACCTAAACCTAACCCTAAATTTGACCCTGACTCTAATAATACCCATACTTCTAAACCTAACCCTAGCAAGTAACCTAACCTTTACAATAGACCTAGCCATAAATCTAACCCTAAAACTAACCCTAACCATACCCTAGACCTAATATTAGCTCTAGATCTAATCCTAACCCAAACCCTAATACAAAACTTAGCCAACATCCTAGACATGAACCTTGCCTTAATCATAAACCTACCCCTAATGTTAATCCTAACCTTAACAGTAAATCTCATCCTAGTCCTAAAACTAGCTATATTCCCATCCCTTAACCTAAACCTAACCTTAGGCCTAAACCTAACACTAACTCTAGCCCTAATCCAAGCCCTATTTTAGCTCTATTCAAAACCCTAACCCTAGCTCTAAGAATAACTCTAACTCTCACATTAGCTCTATACCTAGTTCTAACCCTATTCCTTACCATCACCATACACTTAGCCCTAAACCTACCCTAGTCCTATATTTAGCCCAATCTCAAAACCTAGATCTAAACCTAACTCTAAATTTAACCCTAACCCTAAGATTAAATCTAGCCATAACTCTACTCCTATTGATAACCCTTAACCTAAGCCGAAATCTCACACTTACACTAACCCTAATCCTAAGACTAATATTAAAACTAGCCTTAACCCTACTCCTAGCCCTAAAACAAAACCGAATCATAGCCCTAACCTTAAGCCTTAACCAAAACCAAACCCTAAGCCTACACCTAACCCTAACCCAATCCCTAATTATAGTCTGACCCTAACCTGAAAAATAACCCTGAACCTGACTGTGACCCTAACACTAACCCCAGCTCTATACATCATCATCACCATAAACCTAACCTTAACACTAGACCTAGACCTAACTCTAACCCTATAACTAGCTATAATCATAAACCTACTTCATACATTAGAGATAGTTTTAACACTAGCCCTAACATAACACAAAACTTAGTCTTAATCTGAGTCCTAAACCTAGCTTTAACCATAACCTTTAACCTAACCCTAACCCAAACATTAGCCATAATCCTATACATAACCCTAGCAGGAACCTTAGAGCTAACCCTATCCATTACACTAACAATAACCCGAAACCTTCTGATAACCTAGGCCTAACACAACCCTATAAAATACACTAAACCAAACCTAAACCCTAAATCTAACCTAATTTGAGCCCTGCACCTAAACACTAATTTAACCCAAAACCTAATCCTGACCTGTTTCCATCCTAGATCTAAACCTGACCCTAACCAAAAACCTAACCATTACACTGGACCAAGCCATAAACCTAACACTAAATCTATCCCTAACTGTAACCCCAGACATGACATTAGTCATAGCCCTAATACTATCCCTAACTCTAAAAAAAATCCTAGTTCTCATCTTAGCCCTAAATGTAGCCTTAATCATAACCCTAACACTAACCCTAGTTCTAATCTTAATACTAAACCTCACCCTTGCCCTAAATCTAGCTATAACCACATCCCTTACCCTAAAATAAACCCTAAATCTAACCCTAACCCTAGTGGTAACCCTTGCCTTATCCTTAGCCCTAGCACTAACCCTAGATCAAAACCTAAATCTAAAGCTAAACTTAACTTGATGCCTAAACCTTATCCAAAAACTAGCACTAACACTAGCCCTAACATAACGCTAGCCATAATTTAGCCCTATCCTGAAACCTAACATTACCCCATCCCTAAGACTGACTCTAACTATCACACTAGCACTATCACTCTTTCTAAACTTATCCCTTACCATAACCCAAACCCTAGCCCTAAACCTATTGCTAACCCTTTCATGAACCTTATCTCTAGCATTAACCTTAGGCAAAACATAAATCTAAATCTAGCCCTAACCCGAAGCCAAAGCCTAACCCTAACACTAGCCCAAATCATAACACTAATCCTAAAATAAGCCCTAAACCTAGCCCTAGCCCTAAAACAAAACTGAGTCATAGCTCTAAAACTAAACATTAACATAAACCAAACCCTAACCTTAGACCCAGACCTAACCTAGCCCTACTTTGAGTTAGAAGCCGAAAGCGAAAACTAGGCCTAGACCTAGGCCTAAACTGATCCCTAAACCTAGCTTTAACCCTAACTCTAACCATAACCATAGCCCTAACCCTAGCTCTAAACCAATCCCTTACCTTAAGCAAAACCCAAAACCTAAGGATAATCCTAGACCTATCACTAATCTTTAGGCTAACCAAAAAACTAATCCTTACCCTTGCCCTCATTCGAGATCTAATCTTAACCAAAACCCTAACACTAACCCTGACCCTTTTACTGACCCTTCCACTAATCCTAGGTCTAATCCTAACCCTAACCCTAACCCAAAACCTAGCATAATCCTATCCCTAGAATTAATCCTGAACCTAAATCTCAGCCTAGCCCTAACCATAGCTCAGAACCTAACCCTTACACTAAACATAACCTTAACCAAACCCTAGATCTAACTCTCACCCTAACCCTAAATCAAGACCTAATCCTAACGATAACTCTAGCCCTAAACTCAAGTCTAACTGTATAATTACCCTAAACATAAACCTTACCATAATGCTAACCCTAGGCCTAACCCTAAACATATCACTATCCCCAAATTTATCAATTACCCCAAACCTACCCTGAACCCTAGACTTAATCCAATCATTACCCTAATCTTAAACCTAATGCTAATTTGAGCTCTTACTCTAAACTCAAACCTAAAACAAACACTAACACTGATACTGATCCTAATAATTCCCCTAGCTCTAAACCTCACTCTTACACTAAACCTAACCCTTACAGTAGACCTAGCCTTAAAACTAACCCTAAAACTATCCCTGAGAATAACCCTAGACATGATATTAGCCCTAGCCATGATACTAGCCCTAAACCAAACACAAACCCTAGCCCTTATCCTAATCCTAAACATAGCCTTAATTATAACCCTAACCATAATCCTAGGCCTAACTCTTACACTAACTGTAGCCTAATCTTAGACCTAATTTAGCCCTATCCCTAATCTTAACCCTAACCCTATTGGAATAACTCTAACTCTCACATTAGTCTTAACCCTAGTTCAAAACCTATACTTTACTGAAACCCTAATCCTAGCCCAAACCATAGGTCTAACACTAGCCCTATTTATAGCCCTAGCAGCAATCCTAGATCTAACCCTAACTCTAAATCTAACCCTAAACTTTAGCCTAAACCTAAACCTAACTCTAGCAATAACCCTAACGCTAATCCTAAAACTAGCACTAACCCTAGCCCTAAAACAAAACCAAGCCATAGACCTAACCCTAACCCTTAATATAAACTAAGCCCTAACCCTAAACTTAGCCATAACTCTAGCCCTAATTTGAGTTTTAAGCCAAAACCTAAAACTAAACCTGACTCTGACCTTAACAGTAACCTTAGCTTTAAACGTCACCCTAACCCTATACCTAAAACTAACAATAGACCTAGCCTTAACCCTAACCCTAAAATTAGCACTAATTGCATCCCTGTTACTTACATTAGTCATTACTCTAAACCTAGCCTTAACTTAACCCAAAACCTAAGCTTATTACAAGCACTATCTCTATATTTACACCTAACCCAAACCCTATCACTAATTGTAACTATAATACTAGCCATAACCCTAGATTTCACACTAACCCTAATCCTAAGCCTAACCCTATCAATAATCATAACAATAACCCTAGCTGTACCCCTATCTCTAACCCTATCCGTTACCCTAACCATAACTCTAACCCTAATGCTAAACCTGGGCCTAAACCTAATTGTATCCCAAATCCCAACTCTCTCCATTACCCTAAACTTAACCTGAAACCTAAACCTAATACTATCTTTACACTAATCCTAACTCTAATGGTAATCCGAGCCCTAACATTAAACTTGAACCTATCCAAAACCCTAATCACGACCCAGACCCTAATATTACACTTAGATCTAAACCTGAGCCTAATACTAAACCTAACCATTACACTAGATGTAACAATGAAACTAACACTAAAACTGTTTTTAACTGTAACACTAGACCTTAAATTAGCCCTAGCCGTATTCCTAGCCCTAAACCTATGTTTAATTCTAACCTGAACCATAGCCTGAGTCCTAACCCTAATTCTATTCCTCACCCTAGGGCTAAACCTACCTAAAAACTCATCCTGTACCCCAAAACTAACCATAACCCTAAACCTAACCCTAACCCTTGCCCTTAACCTAGGCCTAACACAAACCTAGTGCTAATCCTAGAATTTATTTAATCCTACCCTAACCATAAACCTAACCATAAGACTAACTCTATCTCATGCCCCAGCACTAGTAATACTTCTATCCTTAGCCTTAATCCTAAACATACATTGAAGCCTAAGTCTAAATCTAAACCTAACTCTAAATTTAACTGTAAGTATAAGCCTAAACCAAAACCTAAAACTACCCCAAACCATAATGCTAATCCTAAAACTTGATTATCCCTAGCCCTAAACATAAACCAAAACCAAGCGATAGCCCTAATCCTAACCTTAACCTAAATCAAACTCTAACCCTACAACTAACCCTAAAACTAACTCTAAAAATAACCCTGAACGTGACACTGACCCTAACTCTAATCCAAGCTCCAAACATCACCCTAACTTTAAATTAACACTAACAGTATATCTAGCCTTAACCTAACCCTAAATCTAGCCTTAATCATAACCCTAGTTCATACATTAGTCATTGTCCTAACTGTAGCCTTAACCCTAAAAAAATCTACCACTAATCTGAGCCCTAACCCTAGCTTTAACCCTAATACTAGGCCTAACCCTAACCCTAACACTGGCCGTAACCCTAACTCTAACTCTATAACTTACACAAGGCCAAACCCTAACCCAAATACTAATCCTAGTCCTAATCCTAATCCTTAGCCTAACTTAAACACTAACCATAATACTACTCTTAACCCTAGCCCTCATTCTACCTCTGAACCTAACCCTCACCCTCATAGGACCCTAAAAGTAACCCTTGGTCTAAACCTGAAATTAACCCTAAACGAAATCCTAACACTAGCCCTCCTGGTAACCCTTTACCTATTCCTAAACCTAACACTAGACCTAGAACCAAAGCTAATCCTAAATATAGCAATAACTCTACCTCTAGACCTAAAAAAATACCTAGCACTAGCCTAACCATAACCCTTAACCTAAACTGAACACTTACCCTACCCTAGACCTAAACCTAGTCCTAATAATGAACCTAAACCTAACCCTAATGCTATCCCAAAAACTGACCCTGATTCTAACACTGAATCTAGCTTTAAACCTGACACTAACCCAAAACTTAGACCTAACACTAGACCCAGCCATAGCCCTAACCCTAAAACTAGCCCTAAACTTAACCCTAGCTCTTACATTACTCATAGAACTAACACTAGCCCTAAACCTAACACAAAAAATAGGCCTAATCCTAGGCCTAAACTTGGCTCTAAGCATAAACCTCAGCCTAACCCTAGCACTATACCTAGCCCTAACCTAAACCTTGCCTTAGACCTAACCCTATCTCAAAGCCTAACCTTTACACTAAACATAAACCTAGCTCTATCCTAAACCCTAACCCTAAACCTAGCCCTAATCCTAACATTAAACCTAACCTAAACTTTAGCTCTAACCATATCCATTACCCTAACCATAACTCTAACCCTAATTAAAACCCTATCCTTAACACTAAACCTAACTCTAACCATAAATGTAAACCTAGACCCAAACCTAAACCTAACCCTCTCCCTAGCCCTAACCCTAGCTCAAACACTAACACTTACCCTAACCTAACCATACCCTAGCCCTAAACCTAACACTTACCTTAACCATAAAACTTACCCCAAATAACACCCTAGCCCTATCCCTAAAACTAGTCCTAATCCTAGACTTAATCAAAACCATAACCTAGCACTAACCCTAGCTCTAAACGTATCCATTACACTCAACATAACAGTAACCCTAATGCTAAACCTAACCCGATCTCTAAACCTAACTCACCCACTACCCTAAACCTTAACTGAAACCTAAACTTAACCCTATCCATTACGCTAACCATAAACCTAACCCTAATGCTAAATTGAGCCCTAATCTTAAACATTTAGCTAAACCAAATGCTAACCATGACCTTGACCTTGACCCAAATAATAACACTAGTCCTAAAGCTGACCATTAATCTAAACCTAACTCTTACAGTAGACCTAGCCATAACCTAATCCTAAAACTATCCTTAACATTAACCTTAGACCTGATATTAGCCCTAGATCTGGTCCTAAACATAACCATAACAGAAACCCTAGCCCTTAACCTAGCCCTTAACCTAGCCTTAATCCTAAACTGAACCATAACCCTAGGCTAATCCTAATTCTAACCCTTGCCCTAGCCCTAAAGCTAGCTATAAACCCACTCAGTCACCTAAACTTAACCTTTACACCAATGCTAACCCTAACTCTAGACCAACCCTTTGTCTAACCCTAACACTAACTCTAGCTTTAATGCAAGCTTTAATTTAGCCCTAACCCTTGCCCTAATCCTAACCCTAATTTAACTCTAACAATAATCCTAAAACTAGCCCTAATCCTAGTCCTAATAAAGCCCTAACCCTAACACTAACCCTAGCCCTAATCCTACCCCTAATTTAGCCCTAACCATAGCCCACACCTTAGCCCTAATCCTAGCCCTCATTTAGCCCTAACCCTAAGACTACTACTATGACTAACTCTAATTTTTGCCCTAGCCGCATCTCTTGTTCTAACTATATTTATTACCATAACCCTAACCCTCACCCTAAACCTAGCCCTAGACCTAACCCTAACCCTAGATCTAACCCTACCTCTAATTCTAACCATAACCCTAAGCCTATACTCAACCTAACACTAGCCCTAACCCTGATGCTAATCCATAATCTAGCTGTAACCATATTCCTAACCCTAAAATCAAACCAGCCTATATCCCTAACCCTTAACCTAATCCAAACCCTAACCATATACCTAGCATTAACTTTAGCCCTACTTCGAGTTCTAACCCTTACCCTAAAACTACCTCTGTCTCTGACACTGACCCTAACAATAAACCTTGCTCTAAACATCACCCTAACCCTGAACCTAACCATAACACTAGACCTAGCCCTAACACTAACCCTAAAACTAGCACTAATTGCAACACTAGTTCATACATTAGCCATAGCCCTAACCCTAGCTCTAACCAAACCCCAAACCAAGCCCTAATCTGAGCCTTAAACCTAGCTTGAAAACTAACCCTAAACCTAACCCTAACCAAGAACCTAGCCCTAAACCTTACCCTAACACTATACAGAATTCTAACCATAACCTTAGCCGTATCACTAGCTCTAACTCTATCCATTACCCTAAACATAACCATAACTCTAATTGTAACCCTAAGCCTAACCCTAAATTTATTCCTAACCGTAACCTATTTCATTAACCTAAACCTAACTTGAACCCTAAACTTAACCCTATCATTACCCTAACCCTAACCATAATGCTAATTCAAGCCCTAAACCTAAACCTTAACCTAAGCCAAACCCTAACTCTGATGGTTCCCGTGATAATATACCTAGCTCTAACCCTGACCCTACCCCTAAACCTAACATTTATATTAGACATAGCCATAAACCTAATCCTAAATCTATCCCTAACCATAACCCTAGACCTGACATTTGCCCTAGCCAAAATTCTAGCCCTAACCTTAACACACCAAACCCATAACCCTAACCCTAACCCTAGCCCTAATCCTATCCATAAACCTAGCCCTAAATTTAGCTGTAACCCTATCAATTAACCTAAACATAACCCTAATTCAATGCTAAACCTAGGCCAAAATCTAACCCTATACCTAACCATAACCCTATCCATTATGCTAAATCTAACTTGTACCCTAAACCAAACCCTATCATTACCCTAACCCAAACCAAAGCACTAATTCGAGCCCTTACCCTAAACTCTAACCTTACCAAAACCTTAAACCTGATCCTGACCTTAATAATACCCCTATCTCTAAACTTGACCCTTACCCTAAGCCTAACACTGACACTAAACATAGCCATAAACCTAACCCTAAAACTATCCCTAACCGTATCCCTAGATCTGACATTCACCCTAACACTAATCTTCTAATTTGAGTCCTAATCTTAACTCTAAAACTACCCCTGAACCTGTCTCTGACATTAACACTAACCCTACCTTTAAACATCACCCTAAACCTAAACCTTACTCTAAGACAAGACCATTTCCTAACCCTAATTCTAAAACTAGTTCTAATCATAACCCTAGATCATACATTAGCCTTAACTTTAAACCTAATGCTAAACAAAACCTACCCCAAATTAGAGAACTAACCCTAGCTTTCACCCTAACCCTAAAACTAGCCCTAACCCTAACCAGAATCCTAGCTCTAATCCTAGCCCTAACCTTATCTTTACCCTAGCCAAACCCCAACCCTAATGCTAACCCTAGTCCTAAAACTAATCCTTAGTATAACCCAAACCCTAACCCTATTACTAGTCCTAACCCTAGCCCTGATCTTGTTGTAACAATAACCCAAATCCTAACCCTAACCCTGACCCTTATTTTGATTCTGAACCTAAAACAAACCCTAAAACTAGCCCTATCCATAACCCTATATCTAAACCTAACCCTAACACTAGCACTAGATTAAACCTAATCCTAAATCTAGATATATCTTTAACCAAGACCTAAAAAAAAACAAAAAAATAACTAGCCCTAGCTCTAATGATAACCCTTAACCTAAGCCAAACACTAACCTTATCTCTAGACCTAACCAATCCTAATTCTGGCTCTTGCCCTAACCCTAACCCTAATGCAAACACAGACCCTGACATTAACACTAGCTATAAAACTGACCCTAACCAAAAACTAAACCTAACACTAGACCTAGCAACAATGTAAACATAACCCTTACAATACTATAGCACTAAAACAAGCTCTAAACTTAACAAAACCTTGCCATAATCCTAGGTGTAAATCTAGCCCAAAGCATAATCCTAACCCTAAGCTAACCTTATCTCTTACCCTAAGCCTAACCTCTGTGCTAATCCTAACCTTTGCCTTAGACCTAACCCTAGATAAAACCCAAAACCAAACCCTAAACATTATCCCAGCCCTATCCCTAAACCTAATCCTAATCCTAGCCCTAATCATAATGTTAACACTAGCCCTAATATTATCTCTAAAATTATCTGATACCCTAAACGGAACCTTAACCCTAATGGTAATCTAATCCTAGACCTAACCCGAAATCTAACCCTCATTGTAGCCTTAACCCTAGATAAAACCGTAACCCTTACTCTGACACTAACCTTAGCCCAAACCCTAACACTAACCCTAAACCTAAAACTACCCCTAACCCTAAACTGACATCTAACCTATAAATTACCCTAACTCTAAAGATAATCTTACCCCTAACCCTAACACTAACCCTAAACCTAAAACTACCTCTAACCCTAACCTGAAAAATAATCCTATCCATTAACTTAACTCTAAAGATAACCTTAGCCCTAACCCTAACACTAACCCTAACCTTAATCATAAATCTAACCCTAGATGTAATCCTAAACCTAACCCTCAACCTAGCACTTACCCTAGCTCAAAACCTAAACTGTACCCTTAACCTAACCCAAATCCTAACCATAGCCCTAGAATAACCCTATCCCTAACTCTAGCCCTAATCCTATCCAAAACCCTAGCCCTAACACTAGCTCTAATGCTATTCATTACCCTAATAATAACCTTAAGCCCAATACTAACCTAGGCCTAACCCTAGCCCTGTCACTCACCCTAACCCTACCAATTACCCTAATCTTAACCTGAATCATAAACTTAAACCTATCCATAAACTTAATCCTAATACTAACCCTAAAGCTAATTTGATCCCTAACCTTAATAATTAACCTTACACAAACCCCAAACCTTACCTCACCCTAAGAATACACCTTACTCTTAACCTGGGCCTTTCCTTAAACCTAACATTAGACCTAGCCATGAACCTAACCCTATAACTATCCCTAACCATAACCCTAAACCTGACATTATCCCTACCCAAAAAACTTACACTAACCCTAACACAAACCCTAGCCATAATTCTAACCCCAAATCTAGCCTTAATTCTTCACAAACCTAACTCTAGACCTAAACATAATTTTAATCATCGCCCTAGCCCTAAACCTAGCTTTAGCCCCATCCCTTCCCCTAAACCTAACCCTTAAACTAATCCTAAACATAGCCATAACCCTAGGCCTAAGCCTAATACCAATCCTAAACATATTACTAGCCATAATTTAGTCCTAAACTTAACCCTAACCCTAGCCTTAAGACCAAATATAACTATCACCCTAGATCTATTCCTAGATTTAACCCTATCCCTTATCGTAACCCAAACACTAGACCTAACCTTAGCCCTATCCCTAGCCATGGCTCTAACCCTAGAATTAACCATAACTATAAATGTATCCCTAAGCCTAAACTCACCATATCACTAACAATAACACTAACATTAATTGTAAAACTACCCTTAATTTGAGCCTTAGCCTAAAACATAATGAGCCATAGCACTAAACCTAACCCTTAACCTAAACAAAATCCTAACCCTACATCTAGCCCTAAGCCTACCCCTAATTAGAGTCCTATCCCCAACCCTAAAACTAACCCTGAACCTGACGCTGAACCTAAAACTAACCCTAGCTCAAAACATCACCCTGAACTTAAACCTAAATAAAACTAGAATTAGACGTAACTGTAACCCTAAAATTAGCCCTAATCATAACCCTAGTTCTTACATTAGTGTATCCCTAACCCTAGCCCTAATGTAACCCAAAATCTAGCCATAATGTGATCCCCAACCCTAGATTTAACCCTAACTCTAAACCTAAACCAAGTTTTAAAGCTTACCCTAAACCTAACCCTAATTTTAATCTTTGCACTAACCCTAAACCTAACACTAACCCTAACACTAACTGTAAGTATAACCCTAGCCATAACCCTAGCTCTAACCCTATCCATTACCCTAACCATAACCCTAATTCTAAACCTTATGCTAAGCGTTGGCCTAACCCTAACACATTAGCTAACCCTAACCTATCCATTAGCCTAAACATAACCCTAACCCTAAACCTAACCAAACACTAAACCTAGACATAACATTAACCCTAAAACTAGCCTTAATTATAAACCTAGTTCTTACATTAGCCATAGCCCTAAAGCTAACACAAAACCTAGCCTAGCCCTAATCCAATCTCTATCCCTAGCATTTTAACCCTAACCCTAAACCTAAAGCTAGCCCTAACCCTAAATCTAACCCTAGCCCTAACATTAGTGCTAACCCTATTCCTTACCCTAAGCCAAACTCTAACCCTAAAGCTACCCTAACCCTAAACCTAATTCTTAGCCTAACCCAAACCTAACTTTATTACTACTCCTTAACCTAATCCTCAATCTAGCTCTATCACTATCCCAAACCCTAACCCTAACCCTGACCCTTATTCTGACCCTAACACTTACCATAGGTCAAAATCTGACCCTAACCCTAAACCAACCCTTAATATTGGCACTACCTGCAATCCTTTAACTAAAACTTACCCTAACACTAGACTTAGACATACATTTAATCCTTTATCCAGTGATAACTCTAGGCCTAGCCCTAAACAAAAACTTAGTCCAAGCCCTAATAATAACCCTTAACCTAACCCAAACAGTAACCCTACCCCTAGACCAAACCCTAGTCCTAATTCTTACCCTAACAATAAACCTAACCCTAAACCAAATGCTGACCCTTACCCTAACACAAACCCTAGCTCTAAACCTTATCCTAACAAAAATAAATAAATAAATAAATAAATAAATAAATAAATAAATAAATCAAACACTAGAACTAGCCATATCATTAACCCTGAAACTAGCCATCAGCATAGGCCAAAACCTACCTCTAACTATATCCATTACCATAAAACTAACCCTAACCCTAATGCTAACACAAGCCCTAACCCTCACACTGACTCTAACCCTAATCCTCACCCTAGTCCAAACACTAGCTCAATCCCTAAACCTTAAACTTAATCTAACACAAACACTAAGCCATGGCCTAAATCTAAACCTAACCTTAACCCTAGCCTTAATCCTAACCTTAACCCTATTCCTAACTCTAGCTCTAAGCCTACATAATACCCTAACTTTAACCCTAACCTGAATGATAACCCTAGCCCAAACCCTAGCTCCAGGCCTACCCATTATTCTAACCTAACCCTAACCCTACCCTAAATCTACCCTAACCATAACCCTAGAAATAAGCATAAACCTAACCCTTGCCATAGAGGTAACCCTGGCTCAAACCTAACCATTACCTTAAACCTAAATCTAAGTCTATCCATAATCCTAACCTTAAGCCAAAACTTAACCCTCACACTAACCCTAACACGTCATCAAACCCTATCCAATACCCTAAATCTAACAAGAATCCTAGACTTAACCATAACACTAACCTTGACCCTAACTGTAACTATAACATAGACCTAACCCTAAATCTAACCCTTGCCCTAGCACTAACCCTAGCTCAATATCTAAACCATATCCTAAACCTAAACCTAAACCTAACCCTAGGCCTAACACTAACTCTAGCCCTAATACAAACCATAACCCTATCCCAACCCTATCCATTATCCTAAGCACAACCACAATCCTAAGGCTAACCCTAGGCCTAACCCTAACCCTTTTGCTAACTAAAAACTATCAATTACCCTACACCTGACATGAACCCTAAACCTAAACCTATCATTACGCTAACCAAACCTTAATGACAATTCAAGCTCTAAATCTAAACACTACCCTAAACCAAACCCAAAATATAATTCTAAACCTAGTAATACCCCTAGCTCTAAACCTGACCCTTACCCTAATTGGAACCCTTACACTAGACCTAGCTATGAATCTAACCCTCAATCTATCCCTAATGTAAGCCTAGACCTGACACTAGACCTAGCCTTAATTCTTTCCATAACCCTAAAACAAACCCTAGTTCTCATTATAGCTCAAAACTTATAATCCTAGCCCTAACTGAATTCTAACCTTTGAGCTAGCCATGAAACTAGCTCTAACCCCATTTCTTCCTCTAAACCTAACCCTATCTCTAAACATAAACCTAAGCCTAGAACTAGGCCTAACCCTAATACAAATGCTAGACCTAATCCTAGCCCTAATTTAACCCTAAACCTAACCTAACCCTTGCCCTAATATTAACTCTAACTCTCGCCTTCGTACTATTTCTAATTCTAACCATACCTCTTACCATAATACTATCACTTGCCTTTACATTCGCCCTAACGATAGCTCTAGCCCTAATCCTATATCTAACCCTGACTTTAAATCTATCCCTAACTCTAAGATCAACCTCTCACTAACACAAGCTGTAATAGTAATTCTGACCCTAAAACTAGCCCTAACGTAGCCCTAGCCCTATAAAACAACCAAGCCATAGCCCTAACCCTAACCTTTAACATAAACCAAACCCTTAGCCTACACCTAGCTCTAAACCTAGCTCTAATTCGAGTCCTATCCCTAACACTAAAACAAACCCTGACCCTAACTCTGACCTTAAAATTAACCCTAGCTCTAAACATCACTCAAAAAAATAAACCTAAACCTAACCCTAGACCTAGCATAACCCTAACCCTAAAACTAGTTTTAATCATAACCCTAGTTCTTACACTGGCTGTAGCCCTAAAACTAGCCCTAACCTAACCCCAAACCTATCCCTAATTGGAGCCTTAACACTACTTTTAACCCTAACCATAACCCTAATTATAGTCTTAACACATACCCTAAACCTAACCCTAACACTAACCCTTGACATAAATCAAAACCTAACCCTAACCCTAGTATTAATCCTAACCATAAACCTAGCCCTAACCCCAGCTGTAACCCTATTCATTACCCTAATCCTAATCCTAACCCTAATGCTAACCGTAGAATAACCCTAAAGCTATTCATAACCCTACACCTATACATTACCCTAAACCTAACCTGGACCCTAAACATAAATATATCCATAACCTAATCCTAACCCTAATAATTTTAACCCTAAAACTATATCTAACCATAACCCTCGACCTGAAATTAGCCCTAGCCCTAATGAAGCCCTAACCCTAAATAAACTCTAGCCCTAATCCTAGCCCCAATCTTATCCTTAATCCTAAACCTTACCCTAACCATAGATCTAACCCTAATTTTAACCCTCTCCCTAGTTCTAAAGCTAGCTATAACATCATACCTAACCATAATCATAACCATAGTCCTAGCCATAAATCTAGGCTCAACCTTAATACTAACCCTAGCTCTAATCCTAGCCCTAATTAAGCCTTAATTCTAACCCTAAATTTAACCCTAACACTAAGACTAACTCTTACTTTCGCCCTAGCCCTATGCCTATTTCTAACTCAATCCCTTATAATGACTCAAACCCTAGCCCTAACCCTAGCCCTAACCTTCTCTGTAGTCCTAAACCTAGATTTAACCCTAACTCTAAATCTAACCATAAACCTAAGAACAAACCACACGCTAACACTAGCTCTAACCCTAACGCTAATTTGAAAACAAGCCCTCAAACAAAACAGAGCCATAGCACTGACCCTAAACCTTAACCTAAACCAAATCCTAATCCTGCACCTAGCCCTAATTCGAGTCCTAATTCTAACCCTAGAACTAATACTAACACTGACTCTGACCTTAACACTAACCCTAGCTCTACACATTACCCTATCCATAACCAAATCCTAACACTAGACCTCAACCTAAATTTAACCCTAAAACTAGCCCTAATCATAATGCCAGTTCTTAAATTAGCCATAGCTCTAAACCTAACACTAAACTTAGCCATAATCCAAGGCCTAATCCTAGCTTTACCCCAAACCCTAACCCTGGCCCTAACCTGAACCCTATCCCTAGTCCTAATCCTAGCACTCACCCTATTTCTTACACTTAGTCAAACCCTCACCCTATTGCTAACCTAGTCCTAACACTAATTCTATGCCTACCCCAAATCCTAACTCTATTACTAGTCCTATACCTAGCCCTCATTCTATCTCTAAACTTAATCCAAACCCTAAACCTAACGCTGACAATTATTCTGACCCTAACACTAAACCTAAGTTTAAACTAGACCCTAACCCTTTTCCAAAACTTAACACTAGCCCTATCAGTAACCTTAAAACTAAACCTAACACTAACACTAGCCCTAGACCTAAACCTAATCCTAAATATAGCAATAACCTTAGACTTAGCCCTAACAATAACCCTTAACCTAAAGCAAACACTAACTCTACCTCTATACCTACCCTAGTACTCATTCTAGACCTAAACCTAAACCTAATCATAACCTGAACCCTGACACTTACCTTAACAAAAACCCTAACTCTAAACCTTATCCTAACCCCAAAACTAACCCTAATACTAGAAGACCTCTAAATCTAGCCATACCATAACTCTAGTTCTTACATTACCACATAACACTAGCCCTATACCTCACACAAAACCTAGCCCTAATTACAGCCTTAAACCGAACCCTAAGCATAACCCTAACCCTAAACATAGCCCTAACCCTAAACCTGACTCTGGTTCTACACCTACCCCTAGATCAAACCCTAAACCTTACCTTAAATACAACACTAGCGCAATCCCTAAACCTCAACATAATTGTAGCCCTAATTCTAACTGTAACCAAAGCCAAAACCCTAGCTCTAACTCTATCCATTACACTAACTAGAACCCTAAAACTAATGCTAACCCTAGCCCTAAACCTAACCCTAACACTAACCTAGCCCAGACTGTAAACCTAAGTGTCACCCTAAGCCCTAAACCTAGCTCAAGCCCTAATCCTTACACTTAACCTAAACCTAACACTAACCAAAGGCCTAACCCTAACCCTATCTCCAGCCCTAATCCTAAACTTAACCCTAGCCCTAACCCTAGTTTGAACCCTACCAATAACCTAACTCTAAACTTAACACTAATGATAACACTAGACCTAAAGCTAAACCTAACCTAGGCCTAATCATAAACCTAAACCTAGAACTAACAGTGAAACTAACCCTAACCCTAAATCTAAGCTAGCTCAAACACTAACCCTAATCCAAAACCTAAACCTAAACCTAACGCTAACCTAAACCTATCTTTAACTTGACATCCAAACCTATTAACCTAATCCTAATGATAACCCTAGCCCGAACTGTAACACTAACCATGACCATAAACCTAGACCAAATCAAAAATTAACCTTAGTCATAGCAAAAATCCTAGCTCAAACCCTAAACTGTACCGTAACCTAATCCTAAGTGTAACCCTCACCCTAACCCTAATTCTAGCCTTAATCCTAACCATTATCCTAGCCCTAACTCTAGGTCTAACCCTATAAATTATCATAACAATAACAATAACCCTAATGATAACCCTAGGCCTAACCCTAAACCTCTCACAAACCCTAACCATATCCATTACCTTAAACCTAACCTGAACCCTAAACCTAACACTATCCATTACCCTAATCCAAATTCTAACCTTAATGCTAATTTGAGATTTAAACCTAAACCTTAACCTAACCAAAACCTGAAGCCTGACCCTGACCCGAATAATACTCCAGCTCTTATTCTGACTTTTCCCTAAATGTAACCCTTTAATTTGACCTAGCCATGAACCTAACCCTAAAAATATCACTAACTATAAACCTAGACCTGACATTAGTCCTAGCCCTAATTCTTGCCCTAAACCTTACACAAAACCTAGCCCTAATCCCAGCCTTAATTCTAGCCTTAATCCTAAACCTAAACATAACCCTAGCCATAACCCTAAAGCTAATCATAAAACTAGCCCTAACCCTAACCATAGCACTAAAACAAAACCGAGCACCAGGCCTAACACTAACCTTAACTTAAACTACACCTAGACTAAACCTAGCCCTAATTCGAGTCCTTATCATAACCTTAAAACTAACCCTGACCTGACTGATATCCTAACACTAAACCTAGATATAAATATCACCCTAATCTTAAAACTAAACCTAACACTTGACATATCCCGACCCCTAAAATTTATTGTAAACTTAGTTCCATTGCCCTAACCCTAGCCTTAAACCTCACATAAAAACTAGCCCTAATCTGAGCCCTAAACCTAGTTTTAACCCTAACCATAAACTTAACCCTAGCCCTAACACTATGCCTTACCCTGAGCAAAACCTTAACCCTAATTGTAACCCTAGACCTATCCTTAATCTTAGGCTAACCAAATCCTAACCTACTAATTGTCCTAACACTAGATCTCATTCTAGGTCTAACGCAATCCCAAACCCTAACCGTAACCCTGACCCTATTCTGACCATAACATAAACCCTAGGTCTAAATCTAACCCTAACCCTAAATCAAACCCTAACACTAGCCTTACTTGTAACTTTATACTGAAACCTAACCCTAAGCATAACTCTAACACTAAACCTAGTCCTAACCCTAACCCTAACCTTCGTTCTAGCCCTAACCCTAGCTCACTCCCTAAAACTTACCTTAAACATAACCCTAGCCCAAACCCGAAACCTCACCCTACCTCTAGCCCTAATCCTAAATGTAATCATTGCTAAAACCCTAGCTCTAATTCTATTCATGACACTAAATATAACCCTAAAACTAATGCTAACCCTAGCCCTAAAAATTACCCTAACCCTATCCTAGCCCAGACTGTAGCCCTATACCTCACCATAGCCCTAAACCTTGCTCAATTCTGAATTCGTACACTTAATCTAACCCTAACACTAACCCAAGGCCTAACCCTAACCCTAATCCCAGCCCTAATCCTAAACTTAACCCTAGCCCTAACCCTCGTTTGAACCCTATCCATTACCCTAACCCTAAAATTAACCCTAATGATAACACTAGACCTAAAGCTAAAACTACCCTAAACCTAAACATAAACCTAACCCTAGAACTAAGAGTAAACCTATCCCTAACCCTAATTCTAACCTAGCTCAAACCCTAACCCTAATCATAAACCTAAACCTAATGCTAACCTAAACCTAACTCTATCTTTAACCTGACATCTAAACCTATTACCCTAATCCTAATGATAACCCTAACCCTAACTCTAACACGAACCATGACCATAACCCTAGACCAAACCCTAAATTGACCTTAGCCATAGAAAAAATCCTAGCTCAAAGCCTAAATTGTACCCTAAACCTAATCCTAAGTGTAACCCTCGCCCTAACCCTGACCCTAAACCTAATTCTAGCCTTAATCCTAACCACTATCTTAGCCCTAACCCTAGGTGTAACCTTATACACTACACTAACAATAACCATAACCCTAATGCTAACCCTAGGCCTAACCCTAAAAGCTAATTTGAGCCTTAACACTAAAACTTAACCTAACCCAAACCCAAAGCCTGAACCTGACCCTAAAAATACCCCAGTTCTTAATCTGACCATTTTCCTAAACTTAACACTTTAATTTGACCTTGTCATAAACCTAACTTTAAAAATATCACTAACTATAAACCTAGACCTCACATTAGTCCTAGCCCTAATTCTTTCCCTAAACCTAACACAAAACCTAGCCCTAACCCTAACCATAGCACTAAAACACGAGCAAAAGGCCTAACACTAACCTTAACTTAAACCAAAACCTAACACTACACCTAGATCTAACCCAAGACCTAATTCGAGTTCTAATCATAACCTTAAAAATAACCCTGAACCTGACTTATATCCTATCACTCATCCAAGCTCTAAACACCATCATAAACTTAAACTGAATCCTAACTGTAAACCTGGCTCTAAATCGAGTCCTAAACCTAACCCTAAAACTAACGCTGACCTGACTGATATCCTAACACTAACCCTAGCTATAAATATCACTCTAATCTTAAACCTAACCCTAACACATGACCTACCCCTACCCCTAACCCTAATTATAACCTTAGTTCTTATATTAGCCGTTGCCCTAACCCTAGCCTTAAACCTCACTCAAAAACTAGCCCTAATCTGAGCCCTAAACCTAGCTTTAACCCCAACCATAAACCTAACCATAGCCATAACCCTATGCTTTATCCTGAGCAAAAATTTAAACCTAATGGTAACCCTAGACTTATCCCTAATCCTTAGGCTAACCAAATCCTAATCCTATTAATAGTCCTAACACTAAATCTCATTCTAGCTCTAATGCTATCCCAAACCCTAACCCTAACACTGACACTTATTCTGAGCATACCATAAATCCTAGGTCTAAACTTGACCCTAACCCTAAACCAAACCCAAACACTAGCCCTACTTGTAACCTTATACCTAAACCTAACCCTACCACTAGCTCTAGACATAAACCAAATCCTAAATCTTGCCTGAACTCTAGCTCTAGACCCAAACAAAATCCGAGCACTAGCCCTAAAAAAAACCCTTTACCTAACCCAAACATTAACTCTATACCTAGACCTAAACCTAGTCCTAATTCTGGCTTAAACCCTAATTTTAACTCTAACCCAAACACGGACGATGGCTTTAACACTAAACCTACCTCTAAACCTGAAATTAACAAAAACCTAAACTTAATTCTAGACCCAGCCATAACTCTAACCCTAAAACTAGACGTAATCATAACCCTACATCTTACATTACCCATAGCCCTAACCTTAGGCCTAAACCTAACTCTAAACACAGAGCTAATTTTAGGCCTAAACCCAGCCCTAAGCATATCCGTAACCCTAGAACTAGCCCTATACCTAACCCTAGCCCTCACCTTAGTCCTAAGTTAGCTCAAAGCCTAACCCTTACACTAAACATAAACCTAGACCTATCCCTAACTCTCACCCTAACCCTAGCCCAAATCCTAAACTTAACCTAGCACTAAACCTAGCTCTAATCCTACCTATTACCCTAAACCTAAACCTAAACTTATTTATAATCCTAGCTTAAACCCTACTGTTAAACCTAACCCTAACTGGAAAACTAACCATAGACATAACCCTAAAATTAAACTCAGCATAGCCCTAAATCTAGAACAAACCATAAACCTAACCATAAACCTAAACATAACCATAGCTCTAATCCCAAACCTATCACTAATTCTAACTCTAAACCAAATCTAAACCTAACCTAACCCTGTTACTTTAACTCTAACACTAACGTTAATGATAACCCTAGCCCTAACTCTAACCCTAACCCTAACCCTACCGTAATTCTATCCCTAGACCTAACCCTAAACCTAACCCTAACCCTAGCTTAAAACTTAACCTTTATGTGAAACATAACCATAAACCTAACGCTAACCCTAGTTCTAACATTAACTCTAACCCTAACTCAAGGCACATTCCTAACCAGAACTCTAGTTCTAACCTAAGCTCTAACCCTATCAATTACCATAAACATTACCTTTACTCTGAGGCTAACCCTAAGCCTGACCCTATCCCTGTCACTAACACTAACTGTATCAATTACCCTAAACAAAACGTGAACCTTAAAACCAACTTTAACTATAACCCTAACCCTAACCTTAACGCTAATTTGAGCCATAAACCTAAATCCTTACCTAAACCAAATCATAATCCTAATAATTCCCCAAGCTCTAAACATGACCCTTACCCTAAACCTAACCCTTACACTAGACGTAGCCATAAGCCTAATCCTAAAGCTATCTTTAACCATAACTCTAGACCTACATTAGCCTTAGCACTAATCCTCGCCTTGAATCTAATACAAACACTAGTCCTCATCCTATCTCTAAACCTAGAATTAATCATAACCCTAACCCTAACCCTAACAATAACTCTAACCCTCACCCTACATCAAAACCTAACTATAACCCAATTCTTTATCCTAAACTTAAACAAAACCCTTTCCCTATAGCTAGACCTAAGCTGAACACTAACCCTTGCCCTTATCCTACTCCTAATTTAACCCTATCCCAAACACTAGCCCTATCACTAACTCTAAATCTCACAATAGCCCTATCCCTAGTTCTAAACCTATACCTTACCATAACTCTAACCCTGGCCCTAACCCTTGCCCTATCCTTAATCCTAGCCTAATCCTAGATCAAACCTAACTATAAATGTAACCCTACCTCTAAGTCTAAGCCTAACAATAACACTAGCCCTAACCCTAATACTAATTGTAAAACTAGCCCTAACTCTAACCCTAGGGCTGAAACAAAACTGAGCAATAGACCTAACCCTAAACCTTACCTTAAACCAAACCCTAAATTACTACAAAACTAATCCTAGCCCTAATCGAGTTCTAACCCTAACCTTAAAAATAACCCTCACTCTGACTCATGTCCTAAAACTCACCCTAGCTCTAAACATGATGCTAACTTTAAACAGAACCCTAACAGTAAACCTAGCCCTAATTTGAGTCCTAACTCAAACCCTAAAACTAACCCTGACCCTGTCTCCTATCCTAAAAATAACTCTAGCTCTAAATGTCACCCTAAACTTAAATCTAACACTAACACTAGAACTACACCCAACCCTAACCCTAAAGCTAACCCTAATTGTAACCCTGGTTCTTACATTACTTGTTGCCCTAACCCTAGCCCTAACACTAACACAAAAACTAGCCCTAATCCGAGTCCTACACCTAATTTTAACCCTAACCTAACCCTACCCCTAACACTAGCTCTAACCGTATCCCTAACCCTAAGCAAAACCCTAAACCTAATGGTAACCCTAGACCTATCCCTAATCCTCAGCATAATAAAAACTCTCACCATATTAAGAGTCCTAATCCTAGACTTCATTCTAGCTCTAACCCTAACCCTGACCCTTATTCTGAACATAACACTAACCAAATCAAAACCTGACCCTAATGCTAGACCAAACAGTAACACTAGCCCTACCAGTAAACTTATACCTAAACCAGACCCTGTCACTAGCCAAACACCTAAATCTATTCCTAAATCTAGATTTAACTCTAGCTCTAGACCTAAATAAAAACCTAGCCTTAGCCCTAACAATAACCCTTAAACTTAATGCAAAGACTATCCCTACCCCTAGACAAAAACCTAGTCCCAATTCTGGCTTTAACCTTAATTCTAACTCTAACCTGAACACTGACACTGCCTTTAACACCAAACCTGTCTCTAAACCTTACCCTAACAAAAAACATAAACCTAACCCTAGACATAGCCATAACCCTAACCCTACAACTAGCCCTAATCATAATCCTAGCTCTTACATTACCCATAGCCATAAGTATACGCCTTAACCTAACACAAAACCTAGAGCAAATTCTAGGCCTAAATCTAGCCCTAAGCATAACATCAACCATAACCCTAGCCCTAAACCTAACCCTAAACCTAACCCTAGCCTTAGTCTGAAATCTTACTCAAAGAATAACCCTTACCATAAATATAAACTTAGACCTCTACCTTACTCTAATCCCTAAACCTAGCCCTAACCCTGATCTTAACCCTATCCCTAAACCTATCTGTAAACCCACACCTTACCTAACCCTACACCTAACTGTATTGAAAACCATAGTCTTAACCCTAAATATAACCCTAACCCTAACCAGAAAACTAACAATAGAACTAAATCTAAAATTACCACTTGCCATAGCCCTAATCCTAGATCAAAACCTAACCCATAACATAAGCCTAAACATAACTGTAAACTTAACATTAACCCTAAAACAAAATCTAACCCTAACCCTAAAACTAAAACTACATCTAACAATATCCAATACCCTAACCCTTATCCTAACCCTAATGATAACCCTAGCCCTAACATAACCCTAATCCTAAACCTACCATAATCCTGTCACTAGACCTAAGGCTGAACCTAAAATTCGACCTAACCCTAGCACTAAGAGTAGCTCAAAACTTAGCCCTTACCCTAAACATAACCCTAGCCCAAATCCTAACTGTAACCATAGCCCAAACCCTAGCTCTAACTCTATCCATTACCCTAACCATAATTCTAAACCTAATGCTAAACATACCCCTAACACTAACCGTAAACCTAACTCTATCCCTAGCCCTGATTCTAACCTGAAGCCTCAACATAGCCCTAACACTTACTCAATCCCTGACCCTTACTCTTAAGCTAACCATAAGAAAATGATAAGCCTAACCCGAACCCGAACCCTAGACCTTATCCTAAACTTAAAACTAGACTTAACCTTAGCTCTAATCCCACCGAACCCTAACTATAAACGTCATGATAACACTAGCCTTAACCCTAAACCTACTCTAACCCTAACTGTAAAAATAACGCTAGACCTAACCATAACCTAACCCTTACCATAGTTCTAATCCTAGCTCAAATTCTAACAATTATGCTAAACTTGACACTAACCCTAGTCCTAAACCTAACCCTAACCCTAACCCAAAATCTAAACCTGTCCATTACCTTAACCCTAATGGTAACCCTAATCCTAACCCTAGACCTAATCCTAAACCTAACCCTATCCTTAGCACTAACCTTAGCTCAAACACTAACCCATATGCTAAACCTAACCCTAGACTTAACCCTAACACTAACCCTAACTCTAGCCCTAATCCTAAATATAACCCTAACTCTAACCCTATCCATTTCCCTAATATTAACTACAAACCTACTGTTAACCCAAGGCCTAATCCTAACCCTATCCATTACCCTAAATCTAAACTGAGCCCTAAACCTAACCTGAAGCCTCAACCAAACCTTATTCACTACCCTAACCCTAACTCAAACATAATGCTAATTTGAGCCATAACAATAAACCTCAATCTAACCCAAACCCAAATCCGGACTCTGAATATTATAATACCCCTAGTTCTCAAATTGAATCTCACCCTTAACCTAACTCTGACACTAGACTAGCCAGAAATCTTACCTGAAAACTATCCCTAACCATAACCCTAGACCTGATATTAGCCCAAGCCCTAATTCTTGCCTGAAGCCTAACACAAATGCTAGCCCTCAACCAAGCCCTAAACTTAGCCTTGATCCTAACCTAAACCCTAACTCTAGCCCTACCCCTAATTTTATCCCTTGCCCTAGTTCTGAACCTTGCTATAACTCTATCCCTCCCCCCAAATCTAACCATAACTCTAACCCTAGATTTTCCCTTACACAAATCCTAGACCTGATCCTAGCCCTAATTTAGCACTAACCCTACCACTATTACTAAGACTAACTCTAACTCTTTCCCTAGCTCTATTCCTAGATTGAACCCTATCCCTTACCATAACCCTAACACTTGCCAAAACCTTAACCCTAACACTAGCCCTAGCCCCAACCCTAGAACTAAGCATAACTCTAGTCCTACCCTAACCCCAAGCCTAAACCTCACACTTACACCAGCCCTAACACTAACACTAATCCTAAAACTAGCCCTAATGTTGTTCAAGCCCTAAAACAAAACCGAGCCACAGCCCTAACCCTAACCCTTAACCTAAACAAAAACCTAACCCTACACCGAGCCCTAACCTTAGCCCTAATTCCAATCCTAAACTAACCCTAAAACTAACTTTGAGCCTGACTCTGACCTTACACTAAACCTAGCTCAAATATCAACCTAAAGGTATACCTAAACCTAAAACTATTACTAGCCCTAACTGTAACCCTAAAAGTAGCCCTGATCATAACTCTAGTTCTTACACTAGCCATAGCCCTAAACAACAGAAAACCAAGCCCTAAACTGAGCCCTACACCTCGTTTTAACCCTAAACCTAACCCTAGACCTAACCATAACACTAAAACTAACCCTAACCCTAAAACTGGCTATAACCATAAACCTAACACAATACTTAATCCTAACCATAATCCTAGCCCTATCGATTACCCTAATCATAACCTGAACCCTATTGATAACCTTAGCCTTAAACTTAACCCTAATCCTAAACCTAGACCTGACACTAACCCTAACTGTCATCCTAGCCTAAACATAGCTCAAACCCTAACACTTACCCTAAACCTAACCCTAACACTAACCCTAGACCTAACCCTAACTCTAACCCTTGCCCTAATCCTAACCATAACCCTAGACCTAAAACTATCCATTACGCTAAATATAAGCCTAACACAAATATAGCTCTAAATATAGCTCTAACCCCACCCATTGTCCTAAACCTACATATAAACATCATGATAAAAGTAGCCCCAACTGTAAACCTACTCTAACCCTAACTGTAAACTTAACCCTAGTCCTAACTCTAAACCTAAACTAACCCTAATTGTAAATCTAACCCTAGACCTAACCGTCAACTTAACCCTTGCCATAGTCCTAACACTAGCTCAAAGCCTAAAAGTTTCACTAAACCTAACACTAACCCTAGTACTAAAGTTAAATCTAACCCTATCCATTTAGGCAAAACCCTAAACCTATTGCTAACACTAACCTTATCCTTACCTAAACCTAAACTGAACACTAAACCTAACCCTATCAATTAATCTAACCCTAACTCTAATTCTAACCCTAATGTTATTTCGAGCCCTAAAACTAAACAAAAACCTAACTAAAACTCTGAGCAAGACACTGACTGTAATAACACACCTATCTCTAAACTGATCCTTACCCTAAACCTAACTCTTAAACTAGATCTAGTCATAAAACTAACCCTAAGAATATCCCTAACCATAACCTTTGACCTGACATTAGCAATCTACCTAATTATTGCCTTCAACCTAACACAAACCTGACCCCTCATTCTAGCCCTAAACCTAGACTTAATCCTAAATTGAATCCTAACCCTAGCCCAAACCCTAATTTCGACCCTCACCCCAGTTTTTAACCTACGTATACCCACATCCTTTCCCCTATCCCTAACCCTAACCCTAACCGTATCACTAAAACTATCCCTAGACCTAACCCTAGGCCTAATCCTAATACTAACCATAGCTCTAATACTAACCCTAATTTATTGCTAACTGTAACCTTACCTCTAACCCAAGCCCTAAGATTAACCCTAAATCTGCCCTAGACCTATTTCTAGTACCAACCTTATCTATTGAATAACCTTAACACTAGACCTAACCTCAGTCCTAACCCTAGCCATAGTCCTAAATCTAGAACTAACCTTAACTCTAAATCTAACCCTAACTCTAAACCTAAACCACACCCTAACACTAGCCCTAACTCTAATTCTAATTTGAAAACAAGCCCTAACCCTAGATATAGCCCACAAACAAAACTGAGCTATAGCCCAAATATTAAACCTTAACATAAACAAAATCTAAATGCTTCACTTAGTCCTAACCCTATCCCTACAACTAATAATGACCTGACTGTGACCCTAAAACTAACCCTACCTCTAAACATCACCCTAACCCTAAACCTAAACCAAACACTAGACCTAGCCCTAATCCCAACCCTACAACTATCTCTAATTGTAAAGCTAGTTCTTACATTAGCCATAGCCCTAAACCTAACACAAAACCTAATGCTAATCTGAGCCTCAACCCTAGCTTTAAACCTAACCCTAAACTTAACTCTAACCCTAACCCAAACCCTAGCTCTAAACCTATACCTTACCCTAAGCCAAACCCTCACCCTTATACTACCCTAGTTCTAACCCTAATCCTTAACTTACCCAAAACCCTAACTGTATTACTAGTTCTAACCCAAGACCACATTCTTTCTCTAAAACTAACCCAAAGCCTAAGCCTAACCCTTACCCTTATTCTGACCCTAACACTAACCCTAGGAAAAAGCCTGAACTTAACACTAAACTGAACCCTAACACTAGCCTTTACAGTAAACCTATACCTAAACCTAAACATAATACTAGCACTAGACCTAACTTAATCCTAAATATAGCAATAGCTCTAGCCCTAGTCCTAAACAAAAACCTAGCCCTAGCCCTAGCTCTAAAATAACAATTAACCTAATGCAAAGACTAACCCTAGCCCTAGACCTAACCATAGTTCTAATTCTGGCCCTAACCATAAACCCAATGCTAGCCCAAACACTAATGTTTACCCTAACACAAACCCTAGCTCTGAACCTTATCCTAACCCGAAACTTAAACCTAACACTAGACATAACAATAACCATAACCCTAGCTCTTATATTACCCATTTCCAACACTAGCCATAAATTTCACACAAAACCTAGCCCTAATACAAGCCTTAAACCTCGACCTAAGCATAACCTTAACCCTAACCCTAAACATAATGCTTGCCCTAGCCCTAACCCTATCTCAACTCGAACCCTTACTCAAAACATAACCCTAGCTCTAAACCTAACCGTAAACCTATCCTTAATCCTGTGTAACCATAGTCCAAATCCTAGCTCTAACTTTATACATTACCTTAAACATAAACCTAACCCTGATGCTAACACTATCCCTAACCCTAACCCAGACCCTAACCCTAATCCTAAACATAGCCCTGATTCTAATCCTAACACTCGCCCTAGCCCAAACCCTAGTTCAAACCCTAACACTTACCCTAAACCGAACCCTAACACTATCCCTAGGAGTAACCCAAACCCTAAACCTAATGCTAACCTTAACCTAAGCCTTAACACTGGCATAAAACCTATTCATTTTGGTTAGCCTAAACCAAATGCTAACACTAGGCCTAACCCTAACCCTATCCCTAACACTGACCCTATACATTACTCTAAACCAAACCTGAACTGTAAACCTAACTCTATCGATTAGTCTAACCCCAACCTTAATCCTAATGCTAATTTGAGCCCTAACCTTAAACCTTAACCCAAACCAAACCCTAATCCATACTCTGACCCTAATAATAAAATAGCTCTATACCTAACCCCTACACTAAACTTAACCTTACTCTAGACCTAGCCATAAACCTACCCCTAACACTATCCCTAACTGTAACCCTAGACCTGACATTATCCCTAGCCGTAATCCTAGCCCTAACAGTAACACAAACCCTAGCCCTCATCCTAGCCATAAACCTAGAGTTAATCCTAACAATCACCCTCACCCTAGCCCTATCCCTCAATATAACCTTTGCCTTAGCACTGTACCTAGCTATATAACCCCATCCCTTCCCCTAAAACTAACCCTAACCATAGCCCTAACCATAGGCCTAACCCTAACATTAATCATAGAGCTAATTGTAGCACTATTTGAACCCTAAACTTAACCCTACCCCTAATGCTAGCTCTAAGACTAACTCTAATTCACACCCAGCCCTATTTCTATTTATAACCCTATTCATTACCATTACCCTTACAATAGCTCTAACCTGAGCCCTAACCCTAGATCTAGGCATAAGTTAAATCTTACCCTAAACTTAAGCCTCAACCTCATTTTACTACTAGCTTTAACACTATTGCTAATCCTAAAACTAGCCCTAATCCAAGCTCTAGCCCTAAAACAAAATGGACCCATTGCTCTAACCTTAAACCTTAATCAAAACCAAACCCTAACCCATAACTAGCCATAATTCGAGCTCTAATTCGAGTCCTAGGCCTAAAACTGACCATCACCCTGAGTCATATCCAAACACAAACCCTAGCTCTAAATATCACCCTAACCCTAAAACTAATGCTAACACTAGACCTAGCCGAAACCCTAACCCTAAAACTAAACCTAATTGTAACCCTGGTTCTTACATTGGCCTTAGCCAAACCCTAGCCCTAACACTAACACAAAAATAGACCTAATCCGAGCCCTTACACTAGATTTAACCCTAACCCTAAAACTAGCCCTAAACCTAACCCTAATTCTATCCCTAACCCTAGATCTAATCCTATCCATTACCCTTAGCCAAACCCTATTTATAATGCTAACTCTAGTCCTAATCCTAATCCTTAGCCAAACCCAAACAATAACCTTTTACTAGTCCTAACACTAGCCCTCATCCTAGATCTAAACCTAACCCAAAACTCACCCTAACCTGAACATAACACTAATTATAGGTCTAAATCTGACCCTAAAGTGAAACAGAAACCTGAAACTAGCTCTACCAGTAGTTATACCTAAACCTAACCCTAACAGTAGCCCTAGACCTAAACCTAATCCTAAATCTAGCTATTACTCTAGCCCTTGACCTAAACAAAAACTTAGTGCTAGCTCTAAAAATAACCCTTAACCAATCACTAACCCTACCACTAAACCTAACCTTAGTCCTATTCTGGTTTCACCCTAACCCTAAATTTAACCTGAATACTGGCCCTGACACTAACATTAAACCTAGTTCTAAACCTGACCCTAACCCACAACCTAAACCTAACACTAGAGGTATCCGTAACCTTAACCCTAAAACTAGCTCTAACCAGAAATCTAGATATTACATTACACATAGCACTAATCTTAGGCCTAAAACTAAACAAAACTTAAACAACCATAACCCTAATCCAGGCCTAAACCTACCCTAAGAATAATCCTCACCCTAAACCTAATCCTAGTCCTAACCCTAAACCTAAACCTCACCTTAGTCCTAACCCCAGCTCAAAGCCTAACCCTTAGCCTAAACATAACCCAAGAACTATACCTAAACATAACCCTAACCATAGCCCTAATTCTAAGCTTAACCCTAGACCTAACACTAGCTCTAACCCTAGCCATTACCCTAAATCTAACCCTAACCCTAATAATAACCCTATACCTAACCCTAACTAAAACCATAACCCAAACCATAAACTTAAACCTAGACCTAACCCTAAACCTAAAACTTGCCATAGCCTTAACCCTAACTCAAACCCTAACTCTTACCCTAAAGCCAACAGTAAACCTAGCCCTAAAACTAAACTTAAACCTAAACCTAACCTTAACCGTAAAGATAACCTTATATTTAACCCAATCTATTACCCTAAACCTAATCCTAAACCTAATGAAAACCCTAGCCCTAACCCTAAACATAACTCTGACCATAACACTAAACCTAACCCTCGTCCTAGAACTAAGCGTAGCTCAAAAGCTAAACTTTACAGTAAATATAACCCTAACCCTATCCCTAAGCTAGGGTTACTCTCCCTAACCCAAAACCTAACCTAACTCTAGCTCTAATCCTAAACTAACCCTAGCCCTAACCATGGATCTAACCCTGTATATTAACTTTATGATAACCCCAATCCTAATGCTAACCCTAGGCATAACCCTAACCATTTTGCTAACCCTAAAACTCTCCATTGCCCTCAACCTAACACAGTCTATTACCCTAATCCTAACTCTAACCCTAAAGCTCATTTGAGCCCTATCCCTAAACCTTAACCTAAAACAAACCCTAAACCTGATCCTGACCCTAAGATTACACCTAGCTCTAAAATTGACCCTTACCCGAAACCTAAAATTTACACTAGACATAGACACAAACCTAACCCTAAATCTACCCCAATTTGTAAAATTAGACCTGACATTAGCCCTAACCCTAATTCTAGACTTAACCCTACAACAAAGCTTAGCCCTAATTCTAGCCCTTAACCTAGCCTTAATCATAACCCTAACCCTAACCCAAGCCCTAACCCTAATTCTAGCCCACACCCTACCTCTAAACCTAGCTATAACAGCATACCTTACCCTAAAATTAACTATAACCCTATCCCTAACACTAGGCCTAAGCTGAACACTAACCATAGCCATAATCCTAGCCCTAACTTAGCCCTATCCCTAAAGCTAAGCAAACCCCTAGGCCTAAGACTAATTCTAACTCTCACCCTAGCCCTAACCATAGTTCTAACCCTTTTTGTTACCTTAACCATAACCCTAACCCTAACCCTAACTCTTTCCCTATAGTTAGGGGTAGCCCTAATTTATATCTAACACTAAATCCAAACCTAACACAAACCCAAAGCCTAAGCCTACCACTAACAGTATCCCTAACCCTAATCCTAATCTTATAACTAGCAAAAACCCTAAACTTTAACTTAAAACAAACCCTAACACTACACCTAGACATAACCCTAGCCCTAATTCGTGTTCTATCCCTAACCTTAAAACTTACCATGAACCTGACTCAAATCCTAACACTGACACTAGCTCTAAAGACCACCCTAAACTTAAACAAAACCCTAACAGTCACCCTAGCCCTAATTCAAGTCTTAACCCTAATCTTAAAGCTAACCCTGACCCTGACTGTTATCGTAACAGTCACCCTAGCTCTGCACACAGCACTCACCTAAAACTGAAAAATAAGAGTAACCCTAGTCCTTATTCTAACCCTAAAACTAACCCTGAGTCTGACTCATATCCTAAGAATAACCCTTGTTCTAAATATTACCCTAACCTTAAACTTAAACCTAACACTAGACCTACCCCTAACCTTAACCCTAAAACTAACCCTAATTGTAACCTTGGCTTTTACATTAGCCAATGTCCAAATGTAGCCCTAACCCTAACACAAAAACTAGCTCTTATCCTAGCTCTAAACCTATATTTAACCCTAACCCTAACCCTAACTCTAGCATTAACCCTAGCTCTAAGGCTATCCCTTAATCTAAAAAAAAAAAAAAAAAAAACTTAACCCTAGAGGTAACCCTAGACCTATCTCTAATTGATAGGCTTACCAAAATCCTAACCCTATTAATAGTCCTAACCATAGCCATCATTCTAGCTCTAACCCTGTCCCAACACCTAACACTATCCCTGACCCTTATTCTGACCCTTACACTAACCCTAGGTCTAAAACTGACACTACCCTAGACCAAAACCTAACACTATCCCTAGACCTAAACCAAATCTTAAATCTAGCCTTAACTCTAGCCCTAGACCTAAACATAAACCTAGCCCTAGCCCTAACAATAATCCTTAAGCTAACTCAAAAACTAACCCTAAACCTAGACCTAAACATAGTCCTTATTCTGGCTGTAACCCTAACACTAACTCTAATCCAAACACTGACCCTGCTTTTAGAGTAAACCTATCTGTAAACCTGATCCTACCCCAAAATCTAAACCTAACACTAGAAATAGCCATAACCGTAACTCTACAAGCAACCGTCAACATAACCCTACATCTTATATTAGCCATACCCCTAATCCTAGGCCTAAACTTAACAAAAAACTTAGAGCTAATCCTAGGCCTAAATCAAGCATTAAGCATAACCCTAACCCTAACCCTAGCCCTAACCCTAACCTAACCCTAGCCTTAGTCTAATTCTAGCTCAAAGCCTAAACATTACTCTAAACATGAACCTACATTTATCCCTCAATCTAACCCTAAACCTAGCCATAATCCTAACATTAACCCTAACCCTAAATCTAGCTCTAAACCTACCCATTACTTTAAACCTAAATCTAACTTCATTGATAATCCTAGGCTTAAAGCTAAACCTAAACCTAACTGGAAAACTTAACCTAGACCTAACCTTAAACCTCACACTTGCCATAGACCTAACCCTAACTCCATCCCTAACCCTTACTATAAACCTAAACATAACCATAGCCCTAACTCTAAGCTTAAACCTCAATCTAACGTTAAACATAGCCCTATATCTACATCTAATTGTATACATTACCCTAACCCTATTCTCAAGGATGTCCCTAGCCCTAATCCTAACCCTAACCCTATGAGTACTATAATCTTATCCCTAAAAGTAACTCTAAACCTAACCCTCACCCTACCCCTAACCCTAGCTCAAAACCTAAACCTTATTCTAAACATAAACCTAAGCCTAACCTAGTTTTAACCCTAAACCTAACCATAATTCAAGACATATTCTTAACCATACACCAACCCTAACCTGAGCTTTAATCCTATCCATTATACTAAACATAACCCTTACTCTAATGCAAACTCTAGGTCTAACCTTAACCCTATTACAAACACTAACTATCAATTACCCTAAACCTAATGTAAACTCTAAACAAAACCCTATCATTACCCTAACACACACCTTCATGCTAATTCAAGCCCTAACCCTAAACCCTAACCTCATACAAACTCTAACACTGACCCTGACTCTAATAAATCTCTTAGCTCTAAGTATTACTTTTACACTAAACCTAACCCTTACACTAGATCTAGCCATAACAGTAATCCTAAAAGTATCCCCAATCATAAGCTTAGACCTGACATTAGCCATAGCCCTAATGCTTGCCCTAAACCTAACACAAACCCCAGCCCTTATCCTAGCCCTAAACCTAGCCTTAAACTTAACCCTAAACCTAACTTAGGCCTAACCAAAGAACTAACCCTAGCCCTAATCTTAGCACTAATTTAGTCCAATTCCTAACCCTAGCCCTAAACCTAGTCCTACGACTAACTCTAACTCTCACCCTAGCCCCATCCCTAGTTCTAACACTACCCCTTACTGGAATCCTAATCCTAGCCCTAAAAACAACCCTAACCCTAGCACTATCAATAGCTCTAGCCCTAACCTAGATCTAATTTTAACTCTAAATCAAACCCTAACCCTAAACCTAATCCTAACCCTAACACTAACTCTAAATCTACTTTAACACTAGCCCTAAAATGAAACCGAGCCATAGCCCTAACCCCAACCCTTATCCTAAACCAAAACTTAACTCTAACCCAACCTTAGATCTAATTCTACACTTAAGTTACAAACTAGAACCAACACTGAACCTGACTCTGACCATAAAACAAACCCTAGTCTAAACATCACCCTAACTCTAACCCTAAACCTAACACTAGACCTACTACTATCCCTAATCCTAAATTTAACGCTAATTGTAATCCTGGTACTTAAATTAGCCTTAACCCTAACCCTAGCACTAACTTAACCCAAAACCTAGCCCTAATCCAAGCCCTAACCCGAGCTTTACCCTAACCCTAATCCTAAACCTAGCCCTAATCAAAACCATAACCCTAGCCCTAACCCTAGCTCTAACCCTATCCATTGCCGTAACTATAACACTAGTCCTAATCCTAAACCTATCCCTAATCCTAAACCTATGCATTTTTCTAAACCAAACCTAAACCATAAACCTTATCCTATCATTACACTAAAACTAACCATAATGCTAATTTAAGCCCTAACATTAAACCTTAACCTATCCCAAACTTCTAAACCAGAACTTGACCCTAATAATATCCCTAGCTCTAAATCTGACTCTAACCCTAAACCTAACCGTTACATTACATGTTGTCATAAAACGAACAGTAAAACTATCTTTAACCATAAACCTAGATCTGATATTAGCCCTAGCCCTAATCTTGGCCCAAATACTAAAATGAACCATAGCCCTCATCCTAGTCCCTAACCTATACTTAATCATTTCCCTAACCCTAACCATAGCCATAACCCTAATTCTAACCTTCATCTTATCTCTAAACCTAGCTATAATGCCATTCTGTACCCTAAACTTAACCTCAACCATATCCTTAACTCTAGGCCTAAGGTGAACACTAATCCTAGCCCTAATCCTAGCCCTAATTTAACCCTATGCATAACCCTAACCCTAACCCTAGCCCTACAACTTTCACACTAGCCCTATCCCTACTTCTAACCCTATGTATTACCGTAAGCCTAAAGCTAGCCCAAACCCTAGCCCTAAATCTAGTCATGACCATTGCCAAATTCTTATTCCTAGTCCTAAGCCTAGATCTAACCCTAACTCTATATCTAACCCTAACCCTAAGTCTAAGCCTAACATTAACACTAGCCCTAGCCCTAAAATTAATCATAAAGCACTCCCTGACTCTAACCCTTGCAGTAAAACAAAACTGAGCAATAGACCTCACACTTAACCTTAACTTAAACCAAACCATAACACTACACCTAGAACTAACCCTAGCCCTCATTCAAATTCTAAACTTAACTTTAATACTAACCCTAACTCTGACTAATATCCTAACACTCAGCCTAGCTCTAAACACCACCCTAACCTTAAACCGAACCCTTACAGTAAACATAGCCTTACTTTCAGTCATAACCCTAACACTAAAACTAAACCTGACCCTGAATATTAACCTAGCACTAACACTAGCTCTAAATTTCACCCTAACCTTAAACCTAATCCTAACACTAGAGTTTTAACCCTAACCATTACCCTAAAACTACTCCTAAAAGCCATAGTTCTTACATTAGCCATTGCTATAACCCTAGCCATAACCCTAACACAAAAACTAGCCCTAATCCGAGCCCTAAACCTACCTTGAACCCTAACCCTAGCCCTAAGCCTAGCTCTAATCCTATCCCTTACCCTATGCCAAACACTAAACCTAATGTTAATCTGACTTCTAATCCTAATTCTATTCCTTAACCTAACACAAACACTATCCCTATTAGAAGTCCTAATCCTAGTCCTCATTCTAGCTCTAACCATAACCCATACCCTAACCCTAACTCTGATCCTTAATCTGACCCTAATACTAATCATAGGTCTAAACCTGAACTTAACCCTAAACCGAACCCTAACACTAGCCCTCTGGTAACATTATAGCTAACCCTACCCCTAACACTAGCCCTAGACCTAAACCTAATTCTAATCTATCCATAATTCTAGCCCTAGACCTAAAAAAAACTAGCCCTAGCCCTAATAATAACCCTTAGCCTAAAGCCAAATACTAACCCTTCCCCTAGTCTTAACCCTAGTCCTAATTCTTGCTTTTACATTAACCATAACCCTAAATTGAACACTGACCCTGACACTAACACTAACCCTAGCTCTAAATATCACCATAACCCTAAACCTAACCCTAAAACTATACTTAGCTCTATTATTAACCCTACAACTAGCCCTAATCATAGCAAAGATCTTACATTTGCCATAGCCCTAGCCTATTGCAAAGCCTAGCCCTAACCCAAACCCTACCATTGCTTTAACCTAAAGCTAACTATAACCCTAACCTTAGCCCTAACCCTAAACCTACGCCTAACCCTACACCTAATCCTAAGCATAACACTAGCCCTATAACTAGCTCTAACCCTATCCATTACCCTAGTGATAACCATAACACCTCTGCTAATCCTAGCCCGAACCCTAATCATATCCTTAACCCTAACCCTATCCATTACCCTACACCTAACTGAACTCTAAACCTAAAACTATCATTAACCTATCCCTAAATGTAATGATAACTTGAAGCTTAACCCTAAAACTTAATCTAATAAAAACCCTAACCCTGATGCTGATCCTAATAACACTCATAGCTTTAAACCTGACCCTAACAAGAAACCTGACCCTTACAATAGACCTAGCTATAAACCTAACCCTAAAATTCTTCCTAACTGTAACCCTACACCTGACATTAGCACTAGCTCTAATCCTAGTCCTAATGCTAAAACAAACCTTAGCCCACTTTCTAGCCATAAACATCGCCTTAATCATAAATCTAACCTTAACAATAACCCTAATTCTAAATCCTCACACTAGTTCTAAAAGTAGCTATAATCCTATCCCATAACCTAAAGCTAAACCTAACCCTAAGCCTAACACTAATCTTAGCTCTAAACCTAGGCCTAACCCTAACACTAACCCTAGTCCTAATTCCAGCCCTAATATAGCCCTATCCCTAACCCAACCCTAACCCTAGTTCTAAGACTAACTCAAACTCTCGCTCTAGCCTTATAAATAGTTCTAACCCTATCCCTTACCATTACCCTATACCTAGCCCTAAACTTAGCCCTAATCCTAGACCTATCTTTACCCCTAGCTCAAAGCAGATCTAAACCTAACTCTACATCTAACCCTAAACCTAAGCATAAACCTCACACTAACACTAGCCTTAATTCTAAAACTAGCCCTAACTCTATGCCTAGCCCTACAACAAAACCGAATCTTAATCCTAACACTGCACCTAGCCCTAATCCTATCTCTAATTCTAGTCCTAAACGTAACCTGAAAACTAATCTGCACTCTGTCTCTGACTCTAACAATAAACTTAGCTCTAAACATCATCGTAATCATAAATTTAACCCTAACACTAGACATAGCCCTATCCCTGACCCTATCACTATCTCTAATCATAACAATACTTTGTACATTAGCCATAGCCTTCATCCTAGCCCTAACCTAACCCCGAAAGTAGCCTTTATTCAAGTCCTAAACCTAGGTTTTTAATATTTATTTTTTAGTTTTCAATGGACACAATATTTTTATTTTATCGGTATGTGCTGCTGAGGATCGAACCCAGCGCCCTGCACATGCCAGGTGAGCATGCTACTTCTTGAGCCACAACCCAGCCACTAAACCTAGCTTTAACCCTAAACATAAATCTAACCCTAACCAAAAAAAAGCCCTAATCCTATACATAATCCTACCCCTAATCTTAGGTCTAACCCTATCCTTTACCCTAATGATAACCCATTATGCTAAATCTAGGTCTAACCCTAACCCTATCCATTACACTAAACCACACCTAAACCCTAACTCTAACTCCCAAAAAAGCCTTAGTCCTATGCATAACCTTACCCCTAATCTTATGTCTAACCCTATCCATTACCCTAATGATAACCCTTATGCTATCCCTAGGCCTAACCCTAACCCTATCCCTTACACTAAACCACACCTAAACCCTAAACCTAACACTTTCATTACCTTAACCCAAAACCTTAATGATAAATCAAGTCCTAAACCTAAACCTTAACCTAACCCAAATCCTCACCTTGATCCTGACCCTAATAATAACCCTAGATCTAAAACTGACCCTTAGTATAAACTTAAGCCCTACACTCGAGCGACCCATAAATATAACACTATATCTATCCCTAACTGTAACCCTAGACTTGATATTATCCCTAGTGCTAATACTAGCCCTAACCCTAACACAAACATTAGCCCTCATCCTAGCCCTAAACCTAGCTTTAATCATAACCCTAAACCTAACTATGGCCCTAACTCTAATACTAACTCTTGCCCTATCCCTCAACCTAGCAAAAACCCAATACCTTACCCTAAACATAATCCTAACTCTAACCCTTACCCAAGGCCTAAAGCTAACACTAACACTACACCTAATTTAGCCCTATCCCTAACCCTAACCCTAACCCTAACCTTAGCCCTACGACTAACTCTAACTCTCATACTAGCCCTATCACTAGCTCTAACCCTATCCCTTACCATAATCCTAAACCTAACCTAAATCTTAGTCCTAACCCTTGCCCTATTCTTATCCCTAGCCCTAACCATAGATCAAAGCCTAACAATAAATCTAAACCTAACCCGAAGCCTAAGCCTAACCATTATAAATACATTAATATGTAGACATTATCTACAGATGTTGGCTTCAATTATCATTTAGAATATAGTTTTAGTTTCATAAAAGGCATACAATTTCTGGTGGTGTATAGAGAACTGAGGATCAGGGTTAGGATGCTATGTTAAGGGGGAAAGGAATGATGGTATGTGATTAATCTATCAGCAACTTTGGAGAAGAACTCTAATGAATAGACAGGGGGAATTTATGGAAGAAGGTATACATTCAAACTCCTTATCTGTATTCATAAAATTACCCTGTGTATAAATAGTAAAAGTTATGAGGCTGAAAGTGGGATAGAGGGGAAAGAAAAAGAAAGAAAAAAAAAACAAGGAAAAAAAGAAAGAGAGGGAGAAAGAAAATAAGAGAGAATAAAGAGGTGGTGAGGTGGGGCCTATGCAATTTATATATATTATACAATTCTATTGATTCTGTTCTTAAAGTCTAATTTCATGGAAAGTTCTTGGTTTCACCTATGTTGAGGTTGTGAGGACCAGAGGGGGAAGGGTGGAAGAGAATGGATGAGAAGAGCAAGAAAAGAAAAGTAAGAAAAAAAGTCTCTCAGAACACTGTTTTCTTTCTTTCTTTCTTTCTTTCTTTCTTTCTTTCTTTCTTTCTTTCTTTCATTTTTTTTTGCAGTAGGTGGAGTTGTCGATTTCTAGCTTGAGTCTCTGTGCTCAGGGTCATGGAGGTAGCCAGGGTGAGAGGGCTTGACCTTCTACCTGGAGCCTCCCTACTCTTAGTCTCTGAATTGGAAACCAGGTGCCTGTACAGTTGCTGTTCCGCATTGGTAGCTACACACCTCAAAATCTTGTGAGAAAAATCTTGATTTATCACAGCTGGAGGTAGGGGAGTTGGAAACCCACTACCTAATAAACTGCAGAACCAAGCTGGTAGCCACGCCCAATGATAGATGGCGAGTAAGGTTTTTCCTAGATGGATTCCATTTATTATCCATGTATGGTGTTTGGTGAGGTGGGTGGTTGTGGAGTGACCTTGTGCTCTGACCAGATCTCAGTCTGGTGACCTTCAAGCAAAGCCTCTGTGTTCTGTGCTGCCTTCCGGTTGAGCAGAGAGTGCCTGTGCAGCTGAGACTGCTGTCTGTGCCCAGAGAAACTGCGCAGATGAACCTTCCATCTGCTCTGAGAGCACCCATGCGGCCCTAGTTTTCTTCAAATTTCTATGCTACTAGGCAGGATTCATCTATTACTTAGCCTTACTATGCTCCACAGGTTTGGGCCTTGTCAGTTCAATGGTTCACTGTCAGGAACAGTTTGTATTTTAAGGTTTTCTTTAATTATGGATTATCCATGTGAATGAAAATTGAGCTGGAGATCAAACAGGGTTGGCAGGAGGTGCTTGAAACTTCACACAATCAGTTCTCAGTGGGCACTCTCTGGTTTCTTTCTTTTGAAGGTAGGACAAAGATGAAGCATGCAAAAGAAACTCTATCTGAGAGCCTTATAGGAGAAAAAAGAGAAACATATATGTACTGAAGTAAGTCTCCAAACAATTTGATCATATTTCTTTGATACTACACAGTATTCATCTTTTAGCTTGCTCCACTAGGCTCCCCAAGGTTGGCACTTCTAGGATCAATGCTTGTCTAAACAGTTATGGGTTTGTGTTATGCTTAGGGTTAGGGCTAGCTTTAGAGCTAGTGTTAGGGTTAGAGTTTATTTTTTTTCAAATTTCTTTGATACTGGGAAGATTTGTCTTTTACCTATCCTTATTATGTGCCCCAGTTTTGGGCCTTCTCAGTTCAATGGTTGGCTGTTGGGAATAATTTGTTTTTAATGTCTCACTTCATTTTTACCTATATGAGTAAATGAGAATGGAGCTGGAAATCAGAGGGTTGGTGGTAGCTGGTTGAAACTTCACATACTCAATCAGTCGTCTGTGGGCACTCTCTGGTTTCTTCCTTGTAAAAGAAGTGATAAGCTGAAGCATGCAAAACAAGTTTATCCAAGAACACTTTAGGAGAAAACAGGGCAATATGCATATACTGAAATACCTCCCCCAATTATTTGGTCAGATTTCTTCGATATTGTGCAGGATTCATATGTAAGCTTGCCTCACTGGGCCCCTTTATTTGGGGACTACTCTGATCAATGGATTTCTAAACAGGTTAGGTGTGATTTAGTATTACATTAGTGCTAGGGTTTCAACTAGTGTTCTGTTAGATCTAGTTTCATTCAAATTTCTTTGATACTGGGAGGATTCAACTTTTACCTAGCCTTACTATGTTCTTTAGGTTTACGCCTCTTGGGCCAAGGGTTTGCTCTCCTAAACTGATGTATTTTAAGTTTTCATTTCATTTTGATCTATGTGTGTAATGGAAATGGAGCTGGAAATCCAAGAGGGTTGGTGCTAGCTACTTCAAACCTCACACACTCAATCAGTTTTCTATGGGCATTCTCTGGTTTATTCCTTGTAAAAGTAGCCCTAAGCTGAAGCATGCAAAGCAACTTTATGTGAGAGCACTTTAGGAGAAAACAGGGAAATATGCATGTACTGAACTACCTTTCCAATTATTAGGTCAGATTTCTTTGATATTGTGAATGATTCATCTGTTAGCCTACCCAACTTGGCTCCCCAACTGTGGGACTTCTAGAATCAAAAGGACTCAAACAGGTTAAGGTTAGAGTTAGAGTTATTGTTAGGACTAGGTTTAGACCCAGTGTAAAGGTAAGAGTTAGGTTTTTTTTTTTTTTTTTTTCAAATTTCTATGATACTGTGCAGGATTCATCTTTTTTTCTATTTTGACTATACCCCAAATGTTTGGGCCTTTTACATAAAAGCTTTGCCTTCAGGAACAGTTTAAATTTTCATGTTTCTCTTCTTTTTGCCCTATAGGGGTGAATGGAAATGAAGCTGGAAATAGAACAGGGTTTGGGCTAGCTGCTTGAACATTCAGACAGTCCATCAATTTTTAGTGAGCATAATCTGGTGTTTGCCATGGAAGTAGCCCTAAGATGAAGTAGAAAGTAACAGCTTTATCTCTGAGTGCTTTAGGAGCAAGCAGAATACACATGTACTGAAAGAGCTTCAAATTTTTTTGGTTGGATTAATTTGATACTGTACAGGATTCATCCTGGGCCTAGCTTTAGTGGGCTCCCCAAGTTTGGGCCTTCATGGTTCATTGGTTCAGTGTCAGGAACAGTTTGATTTTTTAGATTTCACTTCATTATGGCCTATAGGTGTGAATGCAATGGAGTTGGATATCAAACAGAGTTGGTGCTAGCTGCATGAAACTACACACTCAATCAGCTCTCTGTGGGCACTCTTTGGTTTTTCTTTGTGAAAGTACCTTAAGCTGAAGCATGAAAAACAACTTATCCATGAGCACTTTAAGAAAAAAACAGGGGAATATGAATGTACTGAAATAACTCCCTCAATTTTTTATCAAAATTCTTTGATACTGAACAAGATACATCTGTTAAGTTGTGCCTCTAGGCTCCCCAAGTTTGAAACTTCTATGGTCATAGGTACTCTACATAGGATAGAATTAGGTTAGGGTTGGGTTAGATCTAGTGTTAGAGTTAGAGTGGGTTTTGTTCAAATTCATTTGATACTTGGCATAATTCGTCTTTTACCTAGCCTTACTATTTTCCCAAGGTTTGGGCCATATCTATTCAATGGTTTGCTATCAGGAACAGTTTGTATTATAAGGTTTCCTTCATTTTGACCTACAAGGGTAAATGGAAATGGAACTTGAAATCAAAAAAGGGTTCATGCTCGCTGCTTAGAACTGCACACACTCAGTCATTTCTATGTGGGCACTCTTGTTTCTTCATTGTGAAAGTTTCCCAAAGCTGAAGCATGCAAAAAGATCTTTATCTGAAAGTACTGTTGGAGACAACAGGGAAATATACATGTACTGAACTACGTCCCCAAATTATTTGGTCAGATTTCTTTGATACTGCATAATTTCATCTGTTAGCTTGCCCCACTAGGCTCCCTTAATTTGGGACTTCTATGATAAAAGGTTCTCTAAACAGATTAGTGTTAGGTTTATAGTTATGGTAAAGGCTAGGTTTAAACCTAATGTTATGGTTAGAGTCAGTTTTGTTCATGTATCTTTGATACTGGGCAGCATTCATCTTTTACCTAGCCTCACAATGTTCCCTGGTTTGGGCATTCTTGGTTCAATGGTTCGCTGTCAGGAACAGTTTGTATTTTAAGGTTTCACTTTATTTTGAACTATTTTGTTGAAGAGAAATGGAGCATGAAATCAAACAGGGTTAGTGCTAGCTTCTTGAAACTGCATACACTCAATGAGTTCTCTGTGTTCACTCTCTGGTTTGTTCTTTGTGACTGTTGCCCTCAGCTGAAACAAGCAAAGCAACTTTATCCCAAAGCATTTTTGAAGAAATCAAGGAAATATACATGTACTGAAACACTTTCCCCAATTATTTCCTCAGATTTCTTTGATACTGTGCAGGATTCATCTGTTAGCTTTCTCCACTAGGCTCCCTTATTTTGGGACTCTGGTTTCTTCCTTGTGAATGATTCAAAAGGCTGAAGCATGCAAAAACATCTTTAACTGAAAGTACTGTTGGAGACAAAAGGGAAATATACATGTTCTGAACTACCTCCCCAAATTATTTGGTCAGATTTTTTTGATACTGCACAATATTCATCTGTTAGCTTGCCCCACTAGGTTTCCTTAATTTATGATTTCTATAATGAAAGGTTCTCTAAACAGATTAAGGTTAGTTTTATGGTTGGGTAAGGGCTAGGTTTAAGCACAGTGTTAGTGTTAGAGTCAGTTTTGTTCAGGTATCTTTGATACTGGGCAGGATTCATCTTTTACCTAGTCTCAAAATGTTCCCTGGTGTTGGCCTACTTGATTCAATGGTTCACTGTCAGGAACAGTTTGTATTTTAAGATTTCACTTTATTTTGTACTATTTTGCTGAAGAGAAATGGAACACAAAATCAAACAGGGTTGGTGCTAGCTGCTTGAAACTGCACACACTCAATCAGTTCTATGTGGGCACTCTCTGGTTTGTTCCTTATTAATGTTGCCCTCAGCTGAAGCATGCAAAACAACTTTTTCCAGAGCACTTTTGGAGAAATCAAGGAAGTATGCATTTACTGAAACACTTCCCCCAATTATTTGCTCAGATTTTTTTTGATACTGTGCAAGATTCATCTGTTAGCTTGCCCATTAGGCTCCCTTCGTTTGGGACTTCTATGATCGAAGGTTCTCTAACAAGCTAGGGTGAGCTGTAGGGTTAGGAATAAGGATAGATCTAGTGTTAGGTTTACAGTAGTTTTGTTCAAATTTTTTTGATATTGGGAAGGATTTATCTTTTATCTAGCCTTTCTATGTTCCCCAGGTTTGGGCCTTCTAGGTTCACTGGTTTGCTGTCAATATTTCAGTTTTTATTTTAAGGTTTCACTTCACTTTGACCTATATGAGTAAATGTAAATCGAGCTGGAAATCAAACAGTATTTGTGCTAGCTGCTTGAAACATCACACTCTCAATCAGTTCTCAGTGAGCATTCTCTGGTTTGTTTCCTGAGAAGTATCCCTAAGTTGAAGTAGAAAGAAACAACTTTATCTGTGAGTACATTAGGAGCAAGCAAAATACACATGTCCTGAATGATCTTTGAATTTTTTGTTCACATTACTTTGATACTGAACAGGATTCGTCTTTGACCAACCTTAGTAGGCTTCTCAAGTTTGGGCCTTCAAGGTACAATGGTTCAGTGTCAGAAACAGTTTGAATTTTTAGGTTTCACCACATTATGGCCTATAGGTGTGAATGCAATGGAGCTGGAAATCAAACAGGGTTGGTGCTAGCTGCATGAAAAACTTCACACACTCAATTCCTTCGCTGTTGGCATGCTCTGGTTTGTTCCTTGTGAATGTACCTTAAGCTGAAGAATGAAAAAAAATTTATCCAAGAGCACTTTAGGGGAAATAGGCATGTATTGAAACACCTTCCCCAATTATTGGTCAGTATTTTTGGCACCCCACATTTTTACTTTTATGGTCAAGCTCTATAAACAGGAAATGTTTAGTTTTAGGATTAGGGTTAAGGCTGGGTTTAGAACTAAACTTAGGGATAGAGTTAGTTTTGTTCAAATTTCTTTGATACTGGTCAGAATTCATCTTTTACCTAGCATTACCATGTTTCCCAGGTAGGGCCTTCTCAGTTCAAGGTTCACTGTCAGGAACAGTTTGTGTTTTAAGGTTTCACTTTATCTTGACTTCCACGGGTTAGGGTTAGGGTTAGAGCTATGGCTTGTTTTTTTTTTTTTTTTTTTTTTGGGGGGGGGCTGGGGGGGTCTAGGGCTAGGGTTAGGGCTAGATTTTGAATTAGTGTTAGGTTAGGGCTAGTATTAGCGTGAGGTTTAGGCTTAGGGTTAGGGTTAGATTTAGACTTAGGGTTAGATCCAGGGTTAGGATTAGTGATAGAGTAAGGGATAGGGTTAGAACTAGTAAAATGGCTAGGACGAGAGTTATATTAATATTTAGGACTAGGCTTAGGGTTAGGTTTAAAGCTAAATTATGGCTAGGATTAGGGCTAGGGATAGCGTTAGGCTTAGGCCTAGGAGAAGGGCTAGGTTTAGGATTATCATTGGGTTTAGGATTAAGTTTAGGGGATTGGGTGGGGTTATAGATATCTTAAGGCTAGGGTGAGTGTTAGAATTAGGATTAAGGCTAGGGTTAGTGTTTAGGTTAGAATAAGGCTAGGTTTAGGGCCAGGGTTTCTTTTAGGTTCAGGGCTAGATCTATGGCTAGGGCTAATGTCAAGTCTAGCGTTATGTTTAATGATAGTTTTAGGGTTAGGTTATGGTTTGGTCTAGTGTTAGAGCTATGTTTTGGGTAAGGGTCAGGTTTACAGTTAGGGGTATTATTAGGTCCATGATCAGGGTTAGCATTTGGTTTAGGTCAAAATTTAGGTTAAGGCTTGAATTAGTTTTAAGTTTGGTTATAGGGTTAGGGTAATGGATAGGGTTAGGTTTAAGTTTCATTTAAAGTTTAAGGTAATGGATGTTTTAGGTTTAGCAATAGGGTTAAAGTTATCATTAAGTTAGGTTTATGTTTACATAATGGATAGACTTAGGGTTAGGGATAGGTCATGGTATGGATGAAATCTAAAATTAGAGTTAGGATTAGGGATAGTGCTAGGTTTGTTTTACTGTAAGTGTTAGGTTTAGGACTAGTGTTATGGTTAGGTTAGGGTGAATGTTAGTGTTTGTGCTAGTGTAATGGCTAGGGCGAGGTTTAGATTTACATTTAGGTCTAGGGATATATTTATGGTTAGGGTTTTTTTTAGGGTTGGGGTCATTATAGTTAGTGTTAGGATTAGTGTAATGGATAATGTTAGATTTCAGGTTAGAGTTAGGGTCAGGATATGGATTTGGGCGAGTTTTAGGATTAGGTTTAGTGTTAGGCTTAATTTTTCAGCTAGGGTTAGGGCTATGGTTAGGTTTAGTTTTATGGTTAGGTCTTGGGATACATTTATGCTTGGAGTTAAGTTTAGTGGTAGTTATAGGTTTAAAATTAGGGTTAGGTTTAGGGTAATTGACAGGTTTAGAACTAAAGTTCAAGCTAGGATTAAGGTTAGGATAAGAGCTATGGTTAGGGTTATGGTTTAGGAGAGGGCTAGGGTAATGTTTAGGGTAAGGGTTTGGCTTTGAGCTAGGGTTAGGTCTAAGACAAGGGTTAGTGTTAGGGTTAGTGTTAGGGCTAGGGTTGGGGTTAGGTTTATGCTTAGGGCTAAATTTAGGACTAGGATTATTGCTTAGGATTATGCTCAGATTAGGACTATGGTTAGGGTAAGGGCTACTGTTAGGGTTAAGATTAGGGTTAAAATAGGGTTAGAGTTGTGTTTAGGGCTAGTAATAAGGTTAGGGTTATGACTAGGTCTAGTGTTAGAAGTAGGTTTTTTGTTAGGGCCAGTTTTAGAGATAAGTTAATGTTAGGGTCAGGGTCAGTGTTCCAGATAGGATTAGGGTTAGGGTTAGAGCCAGAATTAGGAGTAGTGTCAGATCTATGTGTAGAGTAAGTTTTTAGTTTAGGTTAAGGTTTATTGTTAGGGCTAGAGCTAGGATTTTGTTTAGGTCTAGGGCTAGAATTATAGCTATATTTAGGATTAGTTTTGCATCTAGATATAGTTAGGGTTAGGTATAGGTATAGTCTTACCGGTAGGTCTAGTGTTAGGGTTGGTTTAGGATTGGGGTCAGTTTTAGACCTAGCATTACTGTTAGGATCAGAATAAGGGTCAGGGTTAGGGTTAGAACTAGAATGTGGGCTAGGGTTACGACTAGTAATACTGTTAGTGTTTAAGTTAGGCTAAGGATTAGGATTAGGAATAGGTTTAGCATTTGGTTTATGGTTTTGCTTACGGTAAGGGATATGGTTAGAGCTAGGGTTAGGGCTAGTGTTAGGGTTAAGTTTAAGATTTAAGCTAGGGTTAGGACTGGAATTAGGGGTAAGATTTGTGTTAGGGTTAGGTCTAGGGTAATGAAAATGACTAATGTATGAACTAGGGTTATGATTAGGGCTAGTTTTAGGGTTAGAGTTAAGGCTAGGTATAGTGTTGGGGTTAATTTAAGGTTAGGGTGATATTTGGAGCTAGGATTAGTGTTAGGATAAGTGTCAGGGTCAGTATTATTTTTAGAGTTAAGGTTAGGGCTAGGTTAGGTTTATGGTGTGGTTTTGGTTAAGGGTTAGGATTAGGAATATGGCTTGGTTTTGTTTTAAGGCTAGGGCTAGGGGTAAGGCAAATTTTAGGATTAGAATTATTGTTAGAGCTAGTGTTAGGGTTTGTTTTAGAATTATGATTATGGTTAAATTTATAGTTAGGTTTTAATTTATAGTGAAGTGTAGATCCAGGGTTGGGCTAGTGCTAAGGATTGAACTACGGATAGGGCTAGGTCAAGGGTTAGAGTTAGGGGCTGGGGATGTGGCTTAAGCGATAGCATGCTCACCTGGAATGTGTGTGGCTCGTGTTCGATCCTCAGCACCACAAACAAACAAAGATGTTGTGTCTGCCGAAAACTAAAAAATATATATTAAAATTCTCTCTCTCTCTCTCTCTCTCTCTCTCTCTCTCTCTCTCTCTCTCTC